>NW_026570970.1:18562533-18581513 GCF_026225935.1 Boleophthalmus pectinirostris | reverse complement strand
TAATTGGGAAAACATGAGTAGAACTCTTAGTACTACAGTGTACTTGCCCAACAGCACAGCCCTCTGACTCATTCCATTAAAAGACAATGTAGAGACGAAAACATATGAGGTTTGGACTGACCTTCAAACTTTTATCATTACTGACTTCTCATCTGGTTATCCTTCAGTCTAGTTTACATTTATATAAAAACGTTTAGTGTATTTTATTTCAAATCTGAAGGCGGCACGTGCACACACATACGCCAAATAAGTGACAGGATCCAGACACATTGCACAAATCTGCTAATAAGAAGGTCTGAGTGAGATCCAGACTGAGGGGGAGATCCCAGTCTGGGAACTTGGACCTCCGGTGATCCCAGCGGTCTTTGGGGGCCTGACACCTGCACTATTGCCTCACGGCACAGGAATGAGACATCTCCAGTCCCACATGTGTGTATAAACAGGACACAGCTGCGGGGTGTTTCAATGAGGTGTCGACCGCACCTAAGATCAACACCTGTGAGCCTGCATCGCTCAAGTCGGGCCAGTCTAATCCTATACTTTCATTTATCAAGGCCATTATAGAGCCATTACTGGACCATGCACATAACCTCCCTGAGAGAAGGTCCTCCTGGTTAAAACTGTGCTCCAGCTGATGCGCACACATCTCACACTGGGAATGTCGTGCTGTGTATTGTTTTTAATGAAGTGAAGAGTTCAAAACCAAATGAAGTCATTAAATCTGCCCATCAAATGATGCTATTCATCTGGAAAGCATCTGAGATGGGTCGAAGCCTCTCAATTAGGCTGAACTTTAGCAGTAGTAGTAGTTTATTCCGTCATTTCACAGCACTACAAAAAACAGACTACAATCCCATGGCCCATGACCGGCTGAACTTTGAAACTATCTGCCAAATTACTACAGTCAATGTTAGTCTAAGAAGCTTGAGTTATGTTATTATTTAGGAGAGAGAGCTTCAGGGGACTTCTTCTTAGTTAAAAGACCAGAACAGGTCAAGGGTGTAGGTTTGCATAGGGACAGTGGGGACATGTCACAACCAATATTTGGGGAAGACAAAATAGTCCCTACCAATTTGCCATTTTATTTTAATAAACAAAAATATGAATTTATTCTGATATTTTTCTAAACTCAATAGTATTAATTTTACGTTTTATTTCACATTTTGTTTATTAGATATTCTGAAGTGTATTCAGTGATATGATGACAGGGCTACCCATGCCGCTATTGCATTGGCTGCAACAGAGTGATGTCATTAGTGGTGCCAGGAGCCTAAACTGGGGAAGCGGCAGGACAGGGCCGCACCTGAAGATGTTGGCTTGAGCAGGTGTGAGTGAAGACGCTGCACACCAAAGTTTGAAAAACTTTTCAAAAGGAACTTACTTGACTTCTTCTTCAATTAAACTTGCCTTATAATGAGTCGCAGCAGAAAAAGAGCGACTATCGCCACAAGTGCACCTCCCAAACAAAGCCCTACTCATGCGCTGTTAGCAGCCGAAATGATAATTAGCTGATAATGTCTGCACCAGAGCTGAGACCAAACCTATGCCCTTGGAACGGATGCTCCTCAAGGACAAAGCTTAAACACTAACAAACAGTGAAGATGACCATACTTTTAGTATAAAAACTTATATCATATGCCCTGGCAAAGATACTAGCTGTGTCGAAACGTGTGAACGTGTGAATAAAGGACTTTCATAATATTTTCAACAGAGTGACTTTTTGACCGTTTTTTCACAAGTAGGTTCACTGTTTGTCATAATTCAAAGTTGGTGAGTGCAGACCTTCACCAAAGCATTGCCTCTAACTCAAAATAAAACTCAGATTGCAGCTAAAACAAAAATAAAAGTTCTTCTGTGCCATTGTCCGAAGAAATAATATTCTAGACTGACATCGTATACTTTAACTACATACCACAGGCCACATTAAATTGTATTGACAATTAAATACTTTACTTCTATCAAACCAATCAACATGCGAACAAAGTAAATCAAAATCCAACACATATTCAGTTAGATTAATATTGATCAGTAGAATCAATATCAAAATGTCATGATAAGGCTGGTGGTATATACAAATCAGTCATGTCATCCAAGGGTTTTATCACTATTTCCATAGCAATTAACAATTGAAAAGTAAACATTTTATCTTTTGAACAGTGAAAAGTCCATAACATGATACCTATAAAGAGAATAACCACTAATCCTTTCTGGCAGTTTTGGGCCATCATCTTTTCCAATTTGGAGCATTTTGCATCTTCCCACAGGAGGACATAGTACCGCCTGCTGTTTCTCCAGCTGTTGTGGATGCAGGCTGCCAACAAGCTAGTTTCTTATGAATGTGTGTCTGTGTCTGCATAATCTATTTTCCAAAACAGCGTGTCAGTCTGTATTATTTGCACCACGTATTTCCACATCTAGAACATAACCACATCCTCCTCTCCATGGACTCTGAGGTTCTGAGAAAAGCCGGAAGGTTCGAGGAGGACTGCACGTGGGTGGACTTGGTGGATATCTAATTGTTTCCTTTGCTGTGGGCCTCTGTTGTAGTTTTCACAACACAGCACTGATGGGGAACACATGTCGTTGCCGTGGTGACCTGCAGCTCTGGCCACATTCCACCTCCGACCCTGTGGACGCTCTTCACCGCTCATAACTTATGTAGTCACTACTGTCTGTGCGGCAAATACATATCCCAGACAATGTAAATACTGGCCATGCAGACTGGGTGCGGATTGACAGCATCAAGAGAAATAGTATGCAGCGTATTTTGGTAGAGCAGGGTGGCAGAGTGTTTAGTGCTGCCTCTCATGTATGAGGGCATTATTATGATACATGGAAACGTCCTATATTATGCTAAATTTCCTCTGTCATGTTTTACCTCATCAAAAACTGGAGTTGTGTTTTGTTTCATTCACACGTGCTTCAGTAATCCTGCATTATTAGTCTGTCTATGTCTCCAAAGCTCAGAATGCCCTGTTCCACCTTGTGATGTCATGAAATAGTAGTTTTGTAGTTCACAGCTCCTTTTACCTTTAGTTCAGCAAAGATGATTCCAGTGAAGTTGTATGGAGTTTAAAGACACATTATAAGTTAGATCCAGAAAATAGCATAAAATTGGCCCTTTAAGGAACTGGCTACATCTTATTCTTCATTCTGGCTACATCTCTTCTTCACTGAGTCACATCAGAGGCCTGTCTAAGCCACTTGGGTCTGGCAGAGGCCAGATAGTGATGAGACTCCATATTAGTGGCACTGCCTCCTTACCACAGTTAGATAGATAACACACTTAAATCGATAGAACACTTAAAGGTGATGTGTAATATTTGTCCTGAAAACTTTCCTTGATTGTATTGGCTCATGGTTACCATGACTTCACCACAGACATGGCTAAAAGCATGTAGCCAGTGTAGCCTATTTCCCAGGCAAAAGTGCCTCTGTCTCTTCCAGTGAAGTGAACAGTGAGCATAACAGTAACTAACTATCTTCTAACGATCTGTTTAAATCATGAGAGTGACGGCACCAATGCCAACAGTGGAGCTCTTGTTGTTAAAGATCACCCATCATTTTAAATGTGGACTTAATGTGGACTGTTAAAACCACATCACAGTGGGAATAGGACACAGGGTCACGCACTCTAAAAAGATCAGATGAAATGAAAAGACAGAATCTCTTTTGTATAGATGCAAACATTCCTCCATATATCAAATCTTCACAAATTTAAATGTAAACTTTTTTTTAAATACATTTTAGTTATCTGTTGCTTACAATATAGAAAAAAGAATTCAAAATGCAAAACTCTTAATGAATAAACTAATAGTGCCGATGCAAAATTTGACAACCTCTTGAAATATTATTTACCTGAACATGCAATAAGAAAAGCCTTTGGGTGCTATAACTTCCAACCCTACAACAATGTTTTAAGTATTTTTTTAACTTCCTGTTGACTTACATACTGATCAGTTGTACACACATATGCAGGAAACAACCAGTACACCTATGTATATTTTCCCAGGCCTGCTATGGGACACTGCAGTATCCTTAAAGTCTGTGACCCCTAGTGAGGGTCAGTGATGGACTTGTACACAGCCCATGGTGGTGTATATGAACACATGCTCACAGCTGCAGCTCCACTGTCTGTTTGTCTAAGCCCCCATTCATCCACAGACTTCAGACAGTAGACGGCCCCTGTGATCTCAAATCTTTACATAGATCTTAGCTTTAAAAAAGAAAAAAAAAAAGTGTTATGGCTCTAGTAACACACATTTTTTCATCATTACATTGCAGTTCATAAGTTGGGGTCAGGACTACAGAAATGGATGAGCAAGGTGATTGCAGATCTTGGGGCAGGGGTTGTCTGTGTCTCGTGTCCCTCAGCCTAAAATATATAATGCAAACCGTCAGCATGTCAGAAGCACCAAATCAATTCACAAACTTATCTAGGCTCTCTGGTTCATTTGTATCTTAGAGGAAAAATGTGATGAACTATGAAGAATGTTCACTCATGTAAGTTTAATCAAGGTTTTATGCACCAGACAAGAAGTGCTCTGTGACGTCTAAAGGTTCCACTTCTCCAGAAATGAGCCAGTAATGAATTGAAAAAAAATGCTGTAATCTTTCTTTTTTATCGAACAAGAAAATAGCAACAGTTGACGGTTCACACAAACAGACAACTTGTTCCCATGTCTAAGAGCAGGCTATTAAAGTATAAAAAGATCAGTGGAATGTCATTGTGCGGGACTTCCTTTAGTGCGTCATACCGTACATAAAATGAGCAAGTTTTTCCACAGATATCTTTAGAACTGTATCACAACATTAAAATACTTTTAATATCACTGTCTTTTTTATGGCTACTACTTAAAGGTCGTTAAAATGATGTTACCTGCTAAAAACAAATACCTGGAATTGTATTTTGTTTCATTCACACGTGTTTGAATAACCTTTTATTATTAGTCTACATCTCCAAAGATCTAAATGCTCTGTTCCACCTGGTGATGTCATGTAGTGGTAGTTAACAGCTACACCTTTAGTTCAATAAAGACCAGGGCTGAAATAATTCAAATTATTCTAGTGAAGGTGTATGGAGTTTAAAAACAGAGTGGAGCACTTCATGTATTATCACATGAGTTCACAAGCTGGAACAGAGTGTTTTTAGTTTACGAAAAGATCTCAGCCTAAATATGCAGGGTTTGTGTGTTAAATATGTCTGAATTAAACAAAACACAACTCCAGGTATGTTCGTGATGAGGAAACCTAAATAAAAAAATAGAGAAAGCATTTTATAACAAAGCCTGCATGACCTAATCCTTAAAAATCACTTGCACATTTAGCATATTTATCTTATTTGAAGCTTTTGTTTGCTTTTGTAAATAGTCCACCACAGTCTTCCATTGTCATTTAGGGTCAAATACACAAATTCAACCACATCTGTAAATGGTAAATGGTCACATTTTATATAATGCTTTTCCACTTTCAAGGCGCTCAAAGCTCTTTACAGTAAGGAACCACTCATCCATTCACACACACATTCATACATCAGTGTACACAGACACTGGGGGCGAACATGATAAGCATTTTGTTCAAAGACACAACAAAAGCGTTCATCTGTGGCAGCGGGATTTAAAGCATCAATCTTCTGATTAGTTGACAAATACTGAGCTGTGGTTGTAAGGGGGTCAGTATAGGATTTTATTTTGTTGATCGAAAACTACTGAGTGCTTCCAGTGGTGCTTTTATGTTTTGTAGATCACTTAGCACCTAAAACCAACTACATTCACAAGTAATTTATTTTCTTATTATCCACTTAGTTTTAATGACTATTGAAAAGTTTTAGCAGATGCGCAGCGGTGGAGTTGGTGGGACTTTAGCTTGCCGAAACGCAAAGCCAGAGAAGTGGGTGTTGAGCTGGACAAGACGTTCTGCCAAGTCAAAAATCCGGAAAACTTCAACATTCTCTGTCCTAAACAATCGTACTCATTGTCACAGTCTCTCTCTGTTTGCATCTACTTGACTTTGTATAATGCTGTTTCAACTTTGACAGATCATAAACTTGGATTTCAACATGGTCCCTCTCCATCATTTAGATCATTATTTTAAATTACATGTGACTAACAGTATGTCAAAGAGCGACTAAATGAGCGATGTAATCTTTCTAATCAGAGCAGCTGTATAAAGTCTCTCACCAAAATAAGACAGCTGTTGAAAATAAAGCATTTGGAAACACTTGTAGCTCATCACTCAAGGGGACAAAAACATCTGTGACAGTCCATCTGGAGGACAGTTAATATTGGTTGTGCAAAGAGTTGGATGAAATTTTGTACCCAAACTGTTGGAAAATGTTCTTTTTTAAATAAACAGAAGAGTAAAGCACTTAAGCAATACAGCTACAGGGCTGGTGTTTCGTGCTATGAATGACTATTGCGTCAGTCCCTGCTCCCTCCATCAGTAGTACTTCTTCTCCACTAATTTACAGTGATTATTTAAAGTGAGTAATTGATTGTTATATTCAGAGTTCCTATATTACACAAAATTGGTTCTTGTGAGCTTTAAGCCATGTTATAATGTTACCTCATTAAAAACATACTTGGACTTTTATTTTGTTTCATTCACACATTTCAGTAATCCTTTATCTCGACGGTCTGTCGAGATCTCCCAAGCTCAAAAATAATGAGCTTAGAAGCTTGTCATGAAGCTGTAGTTTTCAAGTTAACAGCTACGTTTTACTTTTAGTTCAGCAGAGATTGGCAATTCCAGATGATTTGATGTCCAATCATCAAAATGATTCTAGTGAAGGTGTATGGAGTTTAAAAACACATGTAGCACTTCCTGTATTGCTACATGACATCACAAGGTGGCCTAAATATGCAGAGTTTGTGTAGTAAACGTGTGAATGAAACAAAACACAGCACAGTTTTCAATGAGAAAACTACATTATAACATAAGAATAAGATAATAGCATAATATGGGTCCTTTCAAAAGAAAACACTGCAAACATATTTGATTAGTTTGAATGTAATTATTGAGTGCCATCTATAAAACATGGTTGTGACACAGAGACTGAAAATAAAACAATACGTGGAGGAGCAGGCAGCTGACCCATTGAGATTCAGACTTCCTTCTCAAGTGGAACGTAGCTTCCTCTCTCTCTCTGGGTTCCCCTGTGCTTCCTCTCTCAGACCGGCCTAAGGCCTGAAGGGTGGCCTGCTGTTGGCCAGTCCTCAGGAGGCCACAGTATAGTTACAGAAACATTCCTCTTTTTGAATTGCTCCTCAGGGAGCCTTCAACACCACCAAACACAATGTGGCTTTAAGTCCTTTATGCCACAGAGCTGAAGTCAGACTAAATATTGTATTTGGTATGTTTCAAACAAAAAAGGTCAACGGATGTTTGGCTGGTTTGTTTCTGAAAGTACTTCTCACCTCATCACTTCACGAGAACTGAGTCTCAGAGACTGGGCAGATATCAACTCACACATGTTCTACTATCATGTTCTACAGAAGACAGTCAACTGGGACAGTCAACTGGGTATTCACTCAAAGATTTATATAATTTACATGGATTAGATTGTACTGTATGTGTATGCCTTTGGTCAGTGGAATAATGATTAAAAACACAACTTTTATAAGTTTATTTTACTTATGACCTCAGTAAAGTAACAGTACACAAAGACAGGTTACTCTGGGGTTGACTGTGCATTGGCGTTCTAAAATTTCATGTTATGAAGGGTCTCACGATTAAAGGCTTATATCTGATGTACAGTGAGTGTGTGAAGTGAGCAGTGATGCAGAGAACAGTCCAGCTCTTATCTCTCAGTGTTTAGTCTAAGTCTAAGTCTCTGAAGTGAAACCCTCCCCTCTGTCTCGTATTGTCCCCTAATGACGTTCTTTTACTTCACACTAGTTAAACTCACAAGACGTGAGGAAAGTCATTAGACATAATGACTTTAAACATAGGTTAACATTTGGCCCTGTGCCCATTCTAGGGTTAAACCACACGCTCCCTCACACATTTACATTAAACTGTCAGCTTTGGCAGCTAAATGGTATGAAGAAATCTGCATTACTACAGTGAAAATGGTAATTGCATGGTAAAATGGTAAAAGTTTTCAAAATCTGACTTATCTGCAGGTAATGACAATGTATGTAAAAAAAATACTTTTAAAAATATACATTTAAATAGGTGATATGCCAAAAAAAAATCACCCATTATGAATAGCCTTGATTTCTATTTCATATGGATCACGGTTCATGTGCATCATGTACTTTTATACTTTTTAAACTCTCTGTCTGACAGTTCACACTTCACTGTGGTTAAATCCACTCTGAGCCTGACTGAGGTTAACCAGTAGAAGGAGTGGATACAACATAGAGCTGCATTAAATAGAAAAGCACTGAACTATAATATGAAAATATCACCAAAGAAGCCTTTCGTCAAGATCACGATCATTTCACGATTTAATTTTTATCATAATATTGCCAAAATTATGTGCAAAGACAACATATAAGATCACCTAATATCTGGTATCACAATGGATCCTGACATTTAGGAAAAAAATGTGTAAGATGTTTACAAGGTTCCTCTGATCTAAAACGAGAGAGGAAGTAGAAGAGGAAGAAACTGTTATTTACAGTGCTGTCGGAAGGGACTTACCCTGGCACCCTTCTCTGGGAAGCACTGACATCCTCCGCTGCAGTCTCTTCCTCCACACGGGCCGCTCTGCTTCTTCCCGCCCTGAAACACAAACACACAAACATGAGTGTTACAACATCTCCAATGCAAATATACAGCAATCAGCATAAACATTGGTAAATAAATCTGGGTGATCTATATACATTATTGTAAATGTGTAGAGCTTGTGTAAATTGTTATGGAGCAGTGGCCGCCCACCCTGCGGTTCCGGAACTAACGTTCCCATTCATTTTTCTCATAGACCAAAAAAAAAAGTATATTAGAAATTTGAAAGCTTGCTCAGGGTAGTTGTGTCAAACTAATGAACACCTTTAAAATCTGTTAAAAACTTAATTAACTGCCAAGTTATTAAAACATCTCGCAGAATCTTGCGTTTTTGGTTGCTTAAAACAACAGTGTTAAGGAGGTTATTTATCATGTAGCTGTTAAGCCTCATGATGTCTTTGAACTCCTAAAAAAAAATCAATGGGAAAAATGAATGGAACATATACTTCTGGAACCTAAGCGAGTGTTCACTGATGAGCTCCACTTGTCAGTGCGTGTCTGTCAGGATTGCTTGTGCGTAAAGAAGATTAGGTTTTGTTTTGGCTCAAATGACTCATCAGAATGTGCAGACATAATATGGGGCCATGTGTCCATAAAGTCCCATTCAGCCCCAGTCAGAACCACACCACAGGCAGGGACAGTGTGTCTTGAGATGTTTGCATACCAGCGGCACCACCGCCCTCCCCACGCCTGAATGTGAGAGAATGGCAGAAGGATCAGAGGGGTCATGACATGATCAAAGCACAGGGTTTCCCAGTTTGCGGGTCAGGGGGTGGAGACCCTGGTGGACATTCAGTACAACATAATGCAGTGATCGTGAAGCATGTGTTCATGTGGCACTAGAAATATGCAATAACTGTTCATTTGTTTTTGGCTTCTTGGGTGGTTTCTTAAAGAACCTATACAATGCAAAACTGACTCTTGTGAGCTTATATATGTTTGTTATATATGTTATGATGCTGTTACCTCACCAAAACCATGCCTGGTGTTGTGTTTTGTGTCATTCACAAATGTTTGAGTATTTCTTTCTGTCTGTCTACATCTCCAATGCTCAAAATATTCAGTTCCACTATGTGATGTCATGTTGTGGTTAACAGCTACCTTTTATCTTTTGCTCAGTAAAAACTGGCAATTCCACGGCTGAAATCATCCAAATGATTCTAGTGAAGATATATGATGTTTAAAAACAAAATGGAGAACTTCCTGTATTTTCACACGACATCACAAGGTGGAACAAGTGTTTGAGAGAACAACTCAGTTTAAATATGCAGACTTTGTGTGTTAAACGTGTGAATGAAACAAAACACACACCAAGTATGTTTGTGATGAGGAAACAACATTAAAACATAAATCAGGAGACAGTTTAGTATAGGCCCTTTAAATTGTATCATGCTTAAACACCATAGCAAGTTAAGTCAATAAGAGCATTAAACACTTCACTCTCCTGATAATACTACAATAAAGATTTTACATTTTCAGATTTCAAATGACCAAGTGAAGCTAAGCCAATATAACCTCTTCCCATCTTGTGTTTAGGTAGATAATATTAGCTGCCAACCAATATACAACAGTATATTATCAGTATAAGAAAAGAGTTTTTAGATATTTTCTGCTGTTTCTTTTGGGCTCCAGGCAGTCTCTTCTGTTTCCACCTCCACACTAAATGCTTACATAGCAGCCGCCTCAGTGCCCTCGTCTCTGGTCCAAAATGGTCACTTTATGCCCACGGCCTACAGAGTGGCAGAGAAAGACCCCAAATAATTGCCCCCAACTTGAGTTTGACGGCATATCTAACGTCTCAGCACAAAGACCACATTGAGAAAGATCACGAGCACAAAGAGCTTCTTATAGAGAGCAGACTTGGTCCTTTAATGATCCCCTATCTCCACAACAAAAAGACCCTCTTCCACTGGGCAGAGGAATGCACCGGGCAGGACTTCTTTGTTAGACAGCAGACACATCTCCTGGGTGATAATGTTCTGTTGGAAATAATGATGACCAATTCAAATGCAAAAAGCGATATCAAGCTATTCCTAACTGTGATCGTGTATTTCATATTTAGTTGTTCATTAAAAAATTGTTAATCCTCTGTAGGTCTGTCACAGTAATTACTATATTCTTTTGACATTGAATAAATGATACATGGTGCAATATTTTTGGGTCCCAATACTGATCATGTGGATTAACCGATTTTGCACTAGAGGGTAACTTTTTTGAAGTACAATCAGATGTGAACTGCAGATATTTGAATAAATAACTTCCATGACAATAATTCTTTCATTTATTGTAGCTCATATTTTTTGTCAATATTGTAGAAAACGGGTTGATTATATGACTTAAAACTTACTGTGTCAGAGAAATGTGATATAGAAATAGGCCTTCCCCTAATCCTGATCATATTTCTGCTTCCAACGCATTAAACCTAGATATGTGTAAAAATATGTATTTGCTTATGCTATGACAGAACATATAACTCACCTATTAGTATATTATTAAAAGGCTTGGCCCACACCTGGACAAACAGTCTGAGGTTCTTCTACTATCAATAAAGAAATTACACACTCCGACGCAATGCAGCACCAATCATTGTCAGTGTGTATGGCTTTAAAATAGCTAATAATTCATTCAATGAAAAACAATGGAATTATGCTGCCCCATCCTGTGTCCCCACCCAACATTACAATGCACATTCTCCCTCTGCCCTACAAACAAAAGCATCACAAACTTATGTTATTAATGTACTACTTCAATTGATACTTAAAGGTCATCTATTATACAAAATGTACCCTTGTGAGCTTTAAGCCATGTTATAATGTTGTTACCTTATCAAAAAAGAGTTGGGTTTTGTTTCATTCACCCATGTTTGAGTAACGCTTTATTATTAGTCTGTCTACATCTCCAAAGCTCAAAATGCTGTGTTCCACCTTGTGATGTCATGTCATGGTAGGTTCAGTTATTTAGTTCAGTAGAGACTGGCAATTCATGGATTAAAATCATCCAAACAATTCTAGTGAAGGTGTATGGAGTTTAAAAACACAGTGGAGCACTTCCTGTATTACCACGACATCACAAGGTGGAGCAGAGTGTTTTCTATTTGAGAGAAGAACTAAATATGCAGGTTTTGTGTTAAACATGTATGTAAATGAAACAAAACACAACTTCAGGTAGTGAGGAAAGGAATGAGCGACATCAGAAAATACCGTAACATAGGCCTTTTAAAGCATTAACACAATTTGAGGACAAAATACCTTCTTATGCTATGTATATATATATTTTTTTAAACTTTAGTCCAATTACTCTAAACTACTTCCACTGAAAAACACACTACACAAACGTACCATCAAACTGATACACAAAACAGTAGAAACTTCATAAATAGTACAAATCCAACTGAGCTACATCATCTGCCTTTAATTCATTCAAAAACATGGCAGAGAGATTTAAATATATTTTTGTTATGAGAAGTGTCAGACAACAATGTGAGATGTAGGTCAGTCTGTACAGTTTGCAGTTCTGGAGAGGATCACCTTTTATGTCCTGAGAACTTCACTCACTGGTCTGGGAAACTCTACTTTCCACAATAGGAACATTCATCTCCATAAACTTTACATTAGACCACACAAGCGTTATGATTAAGACCTATAGCAAAAACAGAAGCAATGCAGATCCTGGATTTCCTGTAAGTCTTTATTTTAAGTTTCACAATGACAAAATGAGTGACTCTTTTAATAAGGAATGTGTCTGCTAACCAACCGGTCCATACTGGTCCTTAACTGTTATTAAAATAGAAACATAAATGTCCAGTACACTTTCTCAGGTTTTGAATGTGCGTTTTCTCACTCTTTGGGCAACAATAATCTGTCCCAGTGCTGTTGTTAGTGGTAAAATTATAATGTGAATGAGGCCTTGAAAAATATGGATGAGAATTCAAAATAAACATGTAATTCAAAGCTGAACAGACACACATGTATTTCTAGAGAGTCAACATTTTCTCATTTAAAAAGTACCATTGAATTGACAAACCCCAAATTGCTCTTTCAATAAGTCTTTGATGTCAGTCCTTCCAGTCATATTACTAAGAATTAAGACTTAAAAGTGCTTATAGCATAATATATAATAAGTTGTTTTATCATATAGTCTGCACTGAAATGAAGCAATGGATCATGACATATGTAGTTCCCTTTTTTAAAACACATTCAAGTATAAAACCTTATTATTTGATATATTAAGTTTTGATGATATGATCTCACAATATGTTGGTTATTGTTACTTCCCTGTTTATTGAAGCCAGTTCTTTTTTATGTTAAATGTTAAATCCCACCCTAGTGTTCATTTTAAGGTTGAGATTTCAGAAGCGTCCGGTGGCAGAGCTGGGCTAAGCTGTACTGACCTACATTTGCTAAATTAAAGTAAATGTAAGGACATAGAGAGCTCCACAGTGAACAACACTCAGGTTCTGTTCAGGGCAGATCTCTAATCAGTGCTCCAGGAAACCTCAAGACCTTAATAATCATCACATCTATCATCTCAGCTTGGACTTCCAGTATTAATTAAATACAGTATTTATTCTCGTATTAATACCAACTCCCAATGCCATCACAAAAAAGCGACCTCTCTTTGTACAGATAATTACAGTAAGATTAAACATCTCCCACTCCAGCCTCGTGTGTGCGGGTGGCAATTCTGTGGATGTGACTGTGGTCCATGTGTCACTGTGGTTTAAGCCTTTTGATTTACTGTGTAAAGCCAAACAATCACAAGATGGAACCACTTCCTATCACATCCACTTCAGCAAATGGACAGGATCAAGCCAGGCTAAAGTGAGAGACACAGACTAAACAAATGACTCTGCATGTTCAGACAGCAGAGTTTATTTGAATCAACTTCAGAAATAAAAATATGAAACTGGAGCTTCATGGGTAGATTTATGATATTCTGCTGGTAAGACAAACCTACACTGGAAGAAACCAAAATATGTTTTCCTGGAAAATACAAACTGATATCTCTCTGTATGTTTTATACAGATTGATATCAGTCTGGTCCCCACACCTTCTTCGCGTCTCTAGCCCGGTCAAACGTGATCATGTAATCAGATTAGTTTTTTTCAGTGTCACACAGTGTGAAATGAAGAGCGCATTGGTCAGTGGTCACCTATCATTTACAAATAAAATCAAATTTATCTGACCTCATGTTAACAGTTTAATGCTTTGCTCAGCAAAAATCTGCAATGTTTTTCAGTCCTCTCTAATATTTTCTTTCTTTATTTTTCCAATATGGACCATATGTGTCCCTGATTGGCTAATCTGTGAATCACGTCCATCTGAAAACAGGGAGATTTACCCATGACCATAAAGTATAAAGTATTTAAGAAGTGTGTATTTTGGCTAAAAAACATGTATCTTAGTCTACAGATATCTCAGGCATTTAAGGCATGCATACTATGTAACTCCAGAAATACTGAAGAAATGTAAAGTACAAGATTAAAAGGTGCATTTGTCTTCCATCATAATCAAAGAATGTTTCCATTACCTGAAATATTTGTATGCTCTATTTTTTTGTACTCTGACATCAATAAATGTTCTTAACTATGATAGACCTTCTTAAAAAGGAAAAAAGTTAACATCACATGAGAACATACCAACATAAAACATAATACATAACAAAAAATTGCATTTGATTTACCATCTATTCAGTTTAAATACAGTGGTCCAAATACCTCGATCTCTAACCATAATCACATAGTTAGTCTCAGAAGAAACTAGAATTTCCAGGCCAATTGGTGCAATTATGTGAAACTAAATTTAACATTTATCTCAACGAATATACTGTCTAATTTGACTAAGGCAAGTCTGTCTATCTGCATTTAAAGACTAAATTCAAATCTGTCACGAGACAGAGCTACAGTAAATCAGTATAAAGGTCCAAAGTGGTGCTATGAGTTGCCATCATATTAACCTAATTATAGATAATATGCCTTCCTTGCCTCATACGTATATTGCAAAATGAACTCTAGACAACTCTCAAAATGAGGCCACTGTGTGCTGTCTGCATCTGTTTTTTTAAAGGGGGTATTTTATTTATATGGGGTATTAATTGCTAACACATGACCTATATAGATCACCATGTTATCTTTTACTGTTTTGAAAAGACTATATTTGTTGTGTATAGTTTTGTATATTTATGAAGAATTGCCATCATTGAGCATGGATGATGTAGCTTTGTGGGCTGAGCGTTGGTCAAATGTTAGTCAGAGTTTGAAAAGGGCCCGGGAGAGGTTGCTATATTACTCAAACATGCATGGATGACGTATAAAACCTCCCATTGCATTTTTTTTGATGAGGGAACTTTAAAATTAATACAAAATATTTTGCATAATATCTCCTCTTTGAAGAGTTTTTTTCTTTTTTTTTTCCTGAGGTGAACCAGAAAGTAACTGCTGGTGTACTGTGATATTTGTTTTTTACCATAACTGTGATGGCAAAACTCTGCTCTGGCCTCTGAATATTGTGAAACTTGATGAATAATTAGAATGCTATGAATGCGCTGAAGTTAAGAATAACTTTTGATCACTGCTAGCAAGATGTTTAAAATGAACTCGTTCTGTTTTTTCACATTTAGTAAAGTAAAAGTAAAAATCAACTAAATGCCTTCAATGCCTTATGAGGGAAACTGAAAGCACGGAAATCAGCTGCACATTTCAACATCACTACTTAACAATGGGCCATCTGTCAGTGAGTTCTCTTAACAGTATTTCCTCTGAAGGTGCTGGGGATGACGTCTGTTTGAGTTTCTTTTCAGTTTTCACACTTGAGGAAGAGCTGAAGTGGAGTGTAAAGCACCCCTCCAGTTTAAAGGATCAGATGAACTGAGAGACAGCAGCTCAAGATCAAACATGGGCTCACCATACTCCCAACATGAGTCACACTAAGGAGAAGACAAGATCAATAATACAGTTAAGATGTACAAGCTGATATAATGCAGAATCATCATGAACCAAATCCAAGGGAGTAGCATTTGTGGATTTGGCTCATTGTTAATGATCATAACATTGGCTTCTCTGTGCCGTCTTTTAATTTTGATAGAAGCTGTTTTCCATTTACTATTCTACTCTAAGCATTCTTAAAGTGTCCAATCCAGTACCACAATTCTCATACCATAGTAAATGCACACAGCTATGTAGGAAAGACATCTAGAGTCATGAAAATAAACAAATCAGAGTTATCTTGATAAAGTAAAAAGGCGCTAGAAGGTCAAATCTGAACTACATTAAAAACGATCCAGGTGAGGTATAACAAACTATAATTATTTAATGAAATGTAAGAAGTATAGATAGACTACATCTGTATGCATTTTCCCTTGAGTGAATATGTACATATATATGCTGTGTGCCAAGTTCCAGCTGCTCTTGTTCACACTAATGATATGAGCGTCAGGATAAAGAGGTGAACCAAAGACACCTGGGCAATTTCACCAGGACTGAGCTCACTGCAGCCCATTCATGAAGGGACCAGGCTGACTGATGGGTCCTGATAGACTTCCGCACTTTAATCTCACAGTCACACGAGCTGTACTCCCTCACACCAGCTGAAAAACATCTTGGGACCATTGGCTTATTGGGTTTGAAGACGCAAAACTACTAACAGATTTGTTTAAGACATTCAACAAAATAATGAGCTACACAGTATAATTTGGGGCTAATCTTCAATGGACAAAAAAACATGGATGGGCGGAATAGTGAGAAAAAAGCCACAGGCACAGAGAAAAATGGATGGGCGATATGGTGATAACATCAAATTAAGATCTCATCCCTGTGATAATCTGTTTTTTTTCTTATATCATCTTATCAAATATGCATTGTATCATTGTATCAATCAACCTTGCAGTAGAGAGTATATTCTGCTAATAAACTGGCAAACAAAAACCATGACATGGACTGGGACAAGCCAAAATAGTAGGAACAGAGGAGCACAAATACAAGATCCGTCAAACTGAGCAAGCTTGGGAAAAACAGCTGATAAGAGGCAAGTCAAAACAGCCAGCTGAGATCTCTGACGGAAGTACTACTGCCTAAAAATGTCAGGTAAATAAGTTATGTAGCATTTCAAAATGTGTCGTATTAGCAAAAACACAAAGTTTCTGAACAAAAACATCGCAAAGTTCCACCAACATCCGGCAAATCAAAGCAACACACTCTGCTGACGGCGCCATGGTTTCTGCTGATTCCCAACAGCTTAAATCCTTTTTGGTTTATATTTGCAAAAGTTCCTGAGTCCAAATGTGACCGAACAAAGATGAGACTTACTGCAAAAAAGAAACGTGGTTCAAAGCCCTATTCGCACGGGATAAGTACAACCTGGGGATATCTGGTCATTTGCAAATTACCTCCCCACCTCTGTGTTACTTGCGACGCATTGTCACAGGATAAGCAAAGTCCATAAATGACTCTATTTTACTGACATGGACTGAGATTAAAAGAGGAAAGAACACGGAAAGAAAAGAAAGAGATAGAAAAGACACGCAATTACAACAACAAACTCTTAGATGCAGATTCGTACGGGCCTGCTATTATCACCGGACATCTGTGTTTGGCGAAATATAGTAGGTAATTTGCGGCGGAATTTTTACTTACGCCACAAATTACCTACAGACATGGAGGATTCGCATGGGATTAAGATCTCAGGCATCCTCCGCAATTATTACAAATCAGCAAAGGTCCACAGGTAAATCTAATCCTGTGTGAATATAGAGAAGTTAGAACAGTAGAACAGAATGAGAAAAACATGTTTGTCTGAGTTAAAAGTCAAGATACAAGGCAAGTGCTGCTGGTCTCTGATGTTAATTAACTTCATAATTTTTGCATTTTTGTTCATCATGTGGGGTTGCAGGAAGAAGCAGAAACATGCAAAGCACTTACTATAGGAGTGGAACAGGCGGCTGAATATAAAGCTGTATTATACTGTCTGCTTCCTCCTTTTTAGTTCAATATCAGATTTTAAACCAGACCAAAAACATGGGTGTAGGAAGACCAAACATCAAACACTCTATAACACTATTTTCCTTGGCAGCCTTCTGTAACTGACGCATGTCTTGATATAACACTCAACGTCCCACAGGTCTCCATTTTGCTGATAAGGCTAATTCTGGTCCCCGCCCCTAATGGCTACTTTAGGGCTAATAACGTTTCCTGCTAACATTGCTATCGGGTCTGTGATACATATTTTAAGTGCTACAGTGAATGTTGCAGACACAAGACAAACATATTCGCGCACACATGTGAAGTCCAGGGGAAATGGGAAAGGAGTGGGTGATGAGAGACCCACAAATTCACCCCATGGATTTATGACAAAGAAAAGGAAAAAGAGGCACGGAGTATCACCATGGGAACAGCTGCGAGGAGAGAGGGTGGGTTCTCATGTGCATGTAGGGCAGCTGTGATAACCCACACGGCATTCTGGTAGATGTTTGAGGTCCAGAGATGTGCAGACGGACAAATGGAGAAGAACATGACAAATTCCACAACTGAAGATGTCAAGTCATTTTTCATTGTCAGGGAAATCTGGGACGTTCTAAATAAATGTAATTAAAGTATGTTTTAGGACATACAACTAACTTATTAAAAGATGCAAAAGAACAGATGAAAAACAACTTGATGTTTGGTACTCTGATCTTTGTAG
Organism: Boleophthalmus pectinirostris; assembly: GCF_026225935.1. Classification (NCBI taxonomy): domain Eukaryota; kingdom Metazoa; phylum Chordata; class Actinopteri; order Gobiiformes; family Gobiidae; genus Boleophthalmus; species Boleophthalmus pectinirostris. The sequence goes on along the minus strand of NW_026570970.1, from coordinate 18,563,109 downwards.
ACTATGCAGAATACAGGTAGCCTAATTTATCAGCTGGTTTCACTTCGTAGAAACCGTCTGACCTTGTAGTGTTAGAATTCGTTTGCTTGACAGTAGGCGGATACTTTTTATCATTTAACCAATCGCTGCTATTTGGTAGTCACGTATGCAATGCGCTGCTAACGGGGCTAACTGGTATATTAAGCTTTTCCCAAATCCTGTAGGAAGAAGGGCAAAAGCATCTTTCCCTTGATGAAATTAACCAAACATTCTCTTTATTCTGGTTTTAAATCCTCGATCTCGGGAATCGTTGACAACACTGAATATATGATTCTTCGCTGACTGGCTGGTGTCCGAACTCGCACTTCCGTGTTTTTGCGAACCGTCTATTGTATTTTGAGTCCTGACCTTGTCGCTGGAGAGAAATGAAGTATATACTGATACCTGATATCAGAGGTTGGACTTGGACTTGAGTTAGACTTGAGTCACTACTTTTAGGACTTGAGACTTGACTTGATAAAATGGACTAAGACTTGGGACTCAACTTGGACTTGAAGGTCAATGACTTGGGATTTGAGTTGGACTTGAGGCCTATGA
>NW_026570970.1:18555033-18557533 GCF_026225935.1 Boleophthalmus pectinirostris | reverse complement strand
GGTCTAAACCAGGTCTAAACCAGACTAAACCAGAATGAAAATAGGTCTAAACCAGGACTAAGCCAGAACTAAACCAGGACAAAACCAGAATGAAACCAGGTCTAAACCAGGATTAAACCAGAACTAAACCAGGACTAAACCAGGATTTAATCAGGATTAAACCAGAACAAAAGCCAGGACTAAACCATGCCTCGCCGCCACAGTCCCCGGTCCTCAAAACATTGTTGGACAAAAAACTGGTCCGTGGAGCTAAAAAGGTTGAGGACCACTGCTTATAGGGGGAAAAGTGACCAAAATCTTTACTCAATTAAGGCTACTTCAATAAATACATAACTCTAGTAAAATCTTTAAATCTCCAGTAGCATGCTTTTACTCAGGAGTAAAAATGTCACCTGCTCACCTCTGACAATAATTTATATCCCTACTGTTTACATTATTTGGCCATAACTTAAAAAGACGAGTATTTCACTTTGATTTAATGTAGTGCAGTGCCAAAAATCACATATCACAAGCCATTCAATCATCCATGTTACCTGGACATTTGTAATTGCTGTAACAGATATCGTGGCTACGCTCGGAATTCAAGGCCACCTCCATCTGAACTCCAATCCGCTTACTGGCATCGTTGGCTTATTGCTTGGGATGAAATAAACATATTGTAACATATTTTTAAACATTTGACACTGGATCGTCTCAAAGCCTCACAAAGCGTCCCCCGCGGATTTTCCTGTTAGCACTACTGTCTCCAGAGCCTTCCTTCCTCTGCCACTGTAAACTGATAATGGCCTTCATGCGGTATTTGGGAAAGTAGTTCACATACATACCAGATATTTCAGCATGGAACAAACCGGAAAATCCTGACACAGTCTTTCTGATGTATAGTGGATCTAATCGTGACAGAAAAAGACTCCAGAACAGAGATATTTTGCTTCAACCAACCACCTGCCTAAAAAATATGTATAAAGCTTTATCGAACTCTGTACCACGAAGAGGACACTGTACAAAATGTGACACAGCTTGTAGTAAAACAGGTTTGTGGGTGACTTTGTTCTAAAATTAAATCATGCAATTGGGGAAAAATGATCAAAATCAGCCCTACAAATTGGCCAAAAAATATCCACAGATTTTATTGGCCATTGGTTTCTTTGGATTCTAAATAATTGGCATCACTAATGAAAAAAGCCAAATCCTGGGCCAGAAAGGGCATCTGATGTAAAACCAGTATGCAAATCATGGCACTATGTAAGTCATAGTTTTGCAGGAACAAGAAATTAATAGTTAATCACAGTGAATCACTGATCACTCTTTATACCTCTGACAGTAAACTCATTTTTAAAGAGACAATATCATTAAAAAGCCTGAGCTGCAACAAATAAATGGCAGAACGAAGTGCCTGAAGTTACCTACAATATAAAAGGAGCGCCAGACTATATTGTTCCAGCTTTCATATATTGAAAGATAAGTTAATATTCATATTATCGTGAGAGGATTGACTCAGTACATCACAAATTCCAGTGGTTATAAGTTGAGTAGTTGTAGTTCTTGGGAATGATCTTTCCTGGAAACCCTAAAAGTGGACAATCTGCTGCTTGGACATGGATGTGGGAAATAGCTCAGTACTGGGTCAGCCATAAAGAACTGAAGCTGTCCCAAGGGTCAGATTAGAATATTGTATTAGAAACATACTTTCTCAGACATGGGATCGCTGTGCTTAGATACCACAGCAGCATGTAATCTTTTTCTCTGATGAAGTCCTTAAGTAAGGGTCTTGGGGGTCTAGAGTCCTGGGACCTGGACTCTGAACTTATTTTACTTCATTTTTTTACAGTAGCTAAGAGAGAATGGGTCACTAATCTGCATGCCTTGTACAGCTCTGGTCACTGGATGTGACTTCGAATCTTACTCATTATTTACTTCGAACTTGGAGTTCCAAGTGCCTAACAATCCCATACTAAACAAAAGTGACTCTTGTGAGCTTTGAACCATGTTAGAATGTTGTGATCAGAAAAGTTGGAGTTGTGTTTTGTTTCATTCACACGTGTTTGAGTAACTCTTCGTTATGCATCTGTTTACATCTCTAAAACTCAAAATGCTCTGTTGTCACTAGTTTTCAAGTTAAACTTTTACATTTAGTTTTAGATTGGCAATGTCAGGGCTGAAGTCATCCAAATGATTCTAGTGAAGGTATGAAGTTTAAAAACATAGTGGAGCACTTCCTGTTTTACCACATGACAGTGGTATTCAACCTAAATATGCAGGGTTTGTCTGTTAAACATGAGTGAATGAAACAAAACACAAGAAATGCAAGAAAATAACAAAATATGGGCCCTTTAAAACTGTCCTGATTGTCAGCAACATAAAATTGGATTTATTAACACAAAACTGGGTAAGCTAACACTGTATGTTAGTGCCTCACAATCAGAGATTGTTGAGATTTGGTCAGCAGAGCTGTGTCACACGCTTTTAATCAAGCCCTAAACAGATTTTATAAAAAGAAGAC